>NW_027062646.1:217500-255260 GCF_032884065.1 Artemia franciscana | reverse complement strand
AGTTTTTTCCCTTTTTTAGTTTTTTTTTCTTTTTCAATTTTTAGTTTTTTAAGTTTTTTTATTAGTTTTTGTTTTTTTTTCTTTTTTTTGTAGTTTTTACCTTTTTTTTAAGTTTTTTTTAGTGTTTTTTTTCTTTTTTAGTTTTTAGTTTTTTACCTTTTTTTAGTTTTTTTTTAGTTTTTTAGGTTTATTAGTTTTTTCTTTTTAGTTTTTTTTGTAGTTTTTACCTTTTTTAGTTTTTTCTTCTTTTGTATTAATGCTAAAGCCAAGGTTCGAGCCTGGAACCTCTCGGACCTGGAACCTGGAGCATAACACTTTCCGAACTCAGCTACTTCAGCTTGAATACATTCGTTTTTGAATTGGTATATAATGAAATAATTCAGATGTCATATAATGACGTCACTCGACAGACAGACAGACAAACAGACAAATTATTTAAATATATATACAATATATATATATATATATATATATATATATATATATATATATATATATATATATATATATATATATATTTATATATATATATTGTGATTCCTCCGCACGCTTTCTGTTCTTACTTTCTCTATCGGGCGCAAGCCTGTTTTCTTGCTGTTGTTGTGATTCCTCGGCGCGCTTTCTTTTCTTACTTTCTCTATCAGCCGCAAGTTTTTTGGCACAGACTCTTTGAGCAGCTTCCTCGGCTGTTGCCATTGTAGGTTCTTCAGTCATTTTACAATTAAACATTTTTCCGTCCACGATCTTCTTACAATTAAAAATTTCTCGTTGAACGATTTTCTTAAATACCTTTAATGACGTCATCGTCATAACAACATGACGACAACAAACTTCATGACGACATAATGAAATGACGTCACTCGACAGACAAAACCCACAGACAACTTATTTATATATATATACTAGCTGTTAGGGTTATTTATATATATACCACCCCAACACCTAGTTGGTGGGGGCGCTTCACGCCCCCCAAGCCCCCCCGCGCGCATAAGTCATTACGCGCCATTGTAGTTGTGTCCCTATGTCCCACCTGTGAATATATATATATATATATATATATATATATATATATATATATATATATATATATATATATATATATATATATATATATATATATATATATATGTTTTTAACTACGTAAAACTTGCGAATATACAACATTCTTTGCTGTCCCAATGTCTGTGCATACAAATAGATTGTCAGGTTTACCGACTCTTGAACATGCAACATATAATGGTCCATGGGAAAACAATCCGTATTCAGATCTAATACCTCATTATTCTAATGATTGTCCTTGAGCTTTGTTGATGGTGATTGCTAATCGACCATTCCCTGTGTCGCCGTCGTCATTTATATATCCCCCTGTGCCCCCACTGTCCCCTTTGTAGTTGTGTCCCTGTGTCCCGGTCGTCATTTATATTCCCTGTGTCCCGGTCGTCATTTGTGTCCCGGTGTCCCAGTCTGTGATTTCTCTTTGAGAGTCCCGGGCGTCATTTATATTCCTTGTGTCCCGGTCGTCATTTGTGTCCCGGTCTGTATATACATTCGTTTTTGAATTGGTCTTTTTTTTTTGTTTTAATTTTTTACCTTTTTTTAGTTTTTTTAGTTATACCTTATGATTCTAATGATTTCCCTTGAGCTTTGTTGATGGTGATTGCTAATCGAACATTCCCTGTGTCCCCGTCGTCATTTATATATCCCCCTGTGCCCCCCGGCGTCCCCGTTGTAGTTGTGTCCCTGTGTCCCGGTCGTCATTTATATTCCCTGTGTCCCGGTCGTCATTTGTATCCCGGTGTCCCGGTCTGTATATACATTCGTTTTTTTTTAGTTTGTTTTTCTCCTTTATTTTTCATTTTTTCCTTTTTTATTTATTTTTTTTTTAGTTTTTTAGCTTTTTTAGTTTTTTATTAGTTTTTTTCTTTTAGTTGTTTTGTAGTTTTTACCTTTTTTAGTTTTTTTAGTTTTTTTTTTAATTATTTCCAGGTCGTCATTTATGCTCCCTGTATCCCGGTCGTCATTTGTGTCCCAGTGCTTTGTTGATGATGATTGCTAATCGAACATTACTTGTGTCCCGGTCGCTTTCTCTTTGAGTGTCGTCATTTATATTCCCTATGTGCCGGTGTCCCGGTCGTCATTTGTGTCCCGATGTCCCGGTCTGTAATTTCGTCAGTCGAAAACTTGACGTCAGTCGACACACAAACATGACGTCACTCGACAGACACGCACACACACACAGACAACTTATTTTTATATATATAGACTAGCTGTTGGGGTAGCGCTTCGCGCCACCCCAACACCTAGTTGGTGGGGGCACTTCGCGTCCCCCCCACGCGCGTAAGTCGTTACGCGCCAAATTAGCTACACGCCATTGTAGTTGTGTCCCTATGTCCCACCTGTGAATATACTATATATATATATATATATATATATAACAGTATATATATAAATACTGTTATATATATATATATATATATACATATATATATCTATATATATAAAAATAAGTTGTCTGTCTGTGGATGTGTGGATGGATGTGTGGATGGATGTGTCAGGTGACGTCACCTGAAAAAACTGGATTAGGTGACGTCAAAACTGAAAAAACTAAAAAAGGCAAAAACTACAAAAAAAACTAAAAACTAATAAAAAAAATAAAAAAGCTAAAAAACTAAAAAAACTATAAAGGTAAAAACCAATAAAAAACTAAAAAAAAACTGAAAAAACTAAAAAAAGGCAAAAACTACAAAAAAAAACTAAAAACTAATAAAAAAAGTAAAAAAGCTAAAAAACTAAAAAAACTAAAAAAACTAAAAAAAGGTAAAAAACTAAAAAAATAAAAAATAAAAAAAAACTAAAAAAAGGAAAAAACTGAAAAATAAGCTAAAATAAAGTAAAAACCAATAAAAAACTAAAAAAAAAAGGAAAAAACTAATAAATGACGACACTCAAAGAGAAAGCGACCAGGACAAAAAACTAAAAAAAAGGCAAAAACTACAAAAAAACTAAAAACTAATAAAAAAAATAAAAAAGCTAAAAAACTAAAAAAACTAAAAAAAGGTAAAAAACTAAAAAAACTAAAAACTAAAAAAAAACTAAAAAAGGTAAAAACTAAAAGAACTAAAAAAGAAAAAAATAAATGACGACACTCAAAGAGAAAGCGACCAGGACAAAAGGAATGTTCGATTAGCAATCAACAAAGCACCGGGACACAGGGAGTATAAATGACGACCAGGACACAAGTAAAAAAAAAAATTAACAAAACTAAAAAGAAGGTAAAAACTACAAAAAAACTAAAAAGAAAAAAAAACTAAAAACTAATAAAAAAACTAAAAAATCTAAAAATCTAAATAAACTAAAAAAGAAAAAAAAAGGAAAAAAATAAAGGAGAAAAACAAAACTAAAAAACGAATGTATATACAGACCGGTACACCGGGATACAAATGACGACCGGGACACAGGGAATATAAATAACGACCGGGACACAGGGACACAACTACAACGGGGACACCGGGGAAACAGGGGGATATAAATGACGACCGGGACAAAAAAACTAAAAAGAAATAAAAACTAAAAACTAATAAAAAAAACTAAAAAATCTAAAAATCTAAATAAGCTAAAAAAGAAAAAAAAAGGAAAAAAATAAAGGAGAAAAACAAAACTAAAAAACGAATGTATATACAGACCGGGACACCGGGATACAAATGATGACCGGGACCCGGGACACAGGGAATATAAATGACGACCGGGACACAGGGACACAACTACAACGGGGACACCGGGGGAAACAGGGGGATAACCTGACAATCTATTTATATGCAAAGACAATGGGACAGCAAAGAATGTTGTATATTCGCAAGTTTTACGTAGTTAAAACCATATATATATATATATATCTATATTCACAGGTGGGACATAGGGACACAACTACAATGGCGCGTAACTATTATGGCGCGTAACGACTTACGCGCGCGGGGGGGCTTGGGGGGGGCGCGAAGCGCCCCCACCAACTAGGTGTTGGGGTGGCGCGAAGCGCCACCCCAACAGCTAGTATATATATATATATATATATATATATATATATATATATATATATATATATATATATATATATATATATATATATACTGTTATATATATATATACTGTTGGGGTGGCGCTTCGCGCCACCCCAACATCAAGTTGGTGGGGCACTTCGCGCCCCCCAAGCCCCACCGCGCGCTTAAGTCGTTAAGCGCCATATTAGTTACGCGCCATTGTAGTTGTGTCCCTGTGTCCCACCTGTGAATATAGATAGATTTATATATGTGTTTCAGACTACGTAAAAATTGTGAATATACAACATTCTTGGCTTTCCCACTGTCTGTGCATATACAAAGCCGTATGTACTAATAATGACGTCATATGCAAACGCTCTTTTTACAAACAAACAAACATGCATACACACAACTCGTTTTTATATAGATAGATAGATAGATAGATACAATACAAATTAACTTTTTTAAACTTGCGAATATACAACATTCTTCGCTGTCCAATTGTCGCTGCATATAAATAGATTGTCAGGTTTACCAACCCTCGAACATGCAACGTACAATTGTCCATGGGAAAAACAATCACTATTAAGATCTATACCACATTTTTCTAATGATTGACCTTGAGCTTTGTTAATGGTGATTGCAAATGCTAATCGAATTGGGAATTGCAATCTTTTAAATTGAAAAGGAAGATCCGTTGGAATCATGGGAATGCGAGGAATATGAACAGCCTCACCCTCAAAAGGCCCTGTCAAGATTGTGGCCTCTATTAGGTTTTCCATTGTTTTTTTTTACGGCAAGTCGCGTGCCAATGCAAAGCTTTGGTGGGTTGATATTTCTTAAAAGTATTATTGGTACGCCTATTTTTAGTTGTAGCACGTGTGGTGGAAACCCTGAAAGATCTATGGAATTTAAAAATTCAGATGGATAATTAACCGCTTTATTTGGTTCCAAAACTGTGTCGACTGACTTGTAAAGGACTGCCTGGTCTCGAATCTTGGTCAAAACAATATTGTTGATTTCGTGGACGTCTATATTTTTGGGTGCGAGAATCGCTCTTTCACTTAGCCATTTATTATTTTTATAATTTTTTAGAATATTCGGAAATACTTTTTCAATCAATTCATTTTTGGACGTCACTAAATTACAAAAATCAACAGGTAGTTGTATACGTCCTGAAATTGAGTCTACTGGGAGCTTTCCGTTTCCATTTGCCAGCAATTGATCTGAAAATGTTTGACCAGAGTCATCGTTTTGCAATCGGACACGCATATTTGTAGTTAATTTTAATATTTTTACGTGTGCCCATAAATTAGAATTTTTCAGGCAAGCATTCATTTTGTCTGCAGGAGTTGATCTAGGTATTATAGGTGATGTTTGCCTGAAATCTCCCGCAAGCAATATTAATGTGCTGCCAAAGAGTTTCGACTTCCCTCTCAAATCTTTCAAGCATTGATCCAGAGCCTCGAGCGATTTTTTGTGTGCCATTGTGCACTCATCCCAAATAATAAGTTTGCATTGCTGCAATACTTTACCCATCCCAGATGATTTGGAAATATTGCACGTGGGATTTTCTGTAGAATGCAAATTCAGAGGCAATTTCAAAGCGGAATGACCAGTTCTTCCACCAGGCAGCAATGTTGCGGCTATTCTGGACGACGCAATTGCCAACGCTATATCATTTTTCCATCGAATTGATGCCAGAATCAGTTTTATCACAAACGTTTTACCACTACCTCCTGGCGCATCCAAAAAGAAAATTTCTCCAACGTTGTTATCGACACAATGCATTATCGTATCATAAATGTCTTTTTGTTCCGACGTTAACTTGGAAATGTTATTTTGTACATACGACAATAGATCACTCGTACTGTAACTTTGTTCACGATCCAATTCTACACATGTCGAAACAGCAGCGATACGGTTAGGTGAAGGCATTCCCAAATCCTGAAGAGGTTTGTTTGCCATACGTACGCACAAATCTTCTATAATAACTAAAGTGTAGTTATAAATTTCTGATGTAAAATCAAAAGTCATATCTGACGTCTCTAACTGTTTTCGATGGAGTATATCTTCGGACATTTTTGACTTATATTTTTCCCATAACTCTGTAGGAGCTGATGGAGAGCAAGTTGTTAAAATGATGCCAAACAATGCACAAATTTGACTTGGGGTTGACGTTTCGCACGCGTCATTGATGCAGTTATCCCAGTCTTGGTCATTCTCCAATAAATTCAGAGCTTGGCATGCACTACGGTAAGTGTCATGTATAGTACCGTTTACAGTTCTCAAATACTCAAAGGATGTCGGACCGGGTACATTCACCAAAAGCAGGTGTAGAAAGAAGCATTCATGTTGATTGGGGTGAACGGTGTAGTCTTCCTATCGTGGTATCTTTGAAGATGGTAGGTTGGCCGTCGACTGACTTACCCTGTTTTCGACGTTCAAATACTTTATTTTTAGTATTCCACGTGTAATACGAAGGCACTTCAGTATAAAGCAGTTTTTTTGCAAAAGAATCATTTTTGCAAAGCGAAAAAAGCTGTTAATGTTGTATCCGGTGGATTCAGGGCTCTTTGTTGCACGTTGATTTCCGTGAAATAAACACGTTGACCATTCTGTAAATGTACCGCTAAGTGAACAACACCTGGACTACGTTCATGTATCGGAAATGAAAGAATTCGCCAAACAGCTTCATTACTGCTTATGTATCTTCCAGCCTGATATTGTACGATTTCGTCGAAATCTTTGATTTCGGGCTGCAAGCCAAAAACTGCCATGTCACTGCCTTTGTTGACGTATTTACATATGTATTTGATTGCCTTTACGGAGTTACAGTATTCAACGTTTATGTGTGCACTAAATGTTTTTGATAATAATGGGGAATATGGAACAACCCACTGGTTATCTACTTCGATGGTGGTACCGTTACGCTTCTTTATTATTGCTGTTTTACCGCCATCTTCAGTAGATCTTCTTCTATATTGTGGGTAACCATCATTGCCAGTAATTGTGTTTGATACTAAAAGTCGAGGATATTGCTTTGTGCACCTTCCTTTGGCAATGCATGGTGAATTTTCGTTCAGTGCACCGCAAGGTCCATGTATCATATTTTTTACAATAATATCATGTAACCCTTTATCGACATTTTTATCAGGTATTTCAGCGGAAATCACATCATCAATTTCGTTCGAAGTAATTTTTTTATGTAGCCAGATTAGTATATGTGCGTGTGGCAAACCTCGTTTTTGCCATTCCACTGAGTACATCCAGCATCGCACTGACCCAAACACTTCAAGTTTTACTATGTAGTTTATCAGTGATTTCAACTTTTGC
This sequence comes from Artemia franciscana, assembly GCF_032884065.1. Lineage (NCBI taxonomy): Eukaryota > Metazoa > Arthropoda > Branchiopoda > Anostraca > Artemiidae > Artemia > Artemia franciscana. The sequence goes on along the minus strand of NW_027062646.1, from coordinate 247,890 downwards.
CGGAAGACACGGGCCGTAATGTCATGCCTATGAACCGCCGATTGTCTTTGAAGTAAAAGCTGCTGTACCTCGTCCCAAGATTGATTACATGTAAATGTAATAAATAAATCTGGACGACCATAAGGGACGAACATACGCAATAGCATCTTGAGCATATTCATGCATATGACGGGGACTGCCAGCATATGACGAAGGTAAAATCGTTAATCTTCCAACATTTGTGGTATTACCGTCATTTACAACTGCATCTCGCAAATGAATGTATTGTTCAGAGCGGAGCTTGGTCTGATTCAGACGGATAAATAGCAAACGTTCTGATTCAATTTTAGCATACATATCAACGATATATTGGTGAAACAATTGACGGCATTTGAAAATATAATTGTCTTCATCCTGCCAAATCATTAGTCTATAGGAATAATAATGCATTGCACTGCATTTCTTATTCATTTCTTTGTTAGTGGCTCGATTTATCAATTTAATATTAAAGTGATAGCCGTCGGCTCCATCCCAAAAAATGATAGGATATTGTAGGGCATCGTAGCATCGATGAGTTCCAGCAATTCTTAACAACTGAGCGTTTCGCTTATGAAGAATAATATCTCGAGGTAAAAACTGATCACCGACCATAACGATTGCCACTTCGTCGATAGTTGGAGCATTGTATCTACGCACATGTTGGCCAGGAGGCGTTTTGTCAGCGGAAATAACAATTTTATGCGTATCAGTAGGCATCAAATCGATGGCTGTTTTGAACAGACGCACTAAATTATTATTTTCGTGGAAAAGATGTTGCAATTGGGAAACGATTGTCCTTTCAACACTGGGAGAAATTTCGCAACGTGCATTCAATTCAGAATTTCTATCACTGATGAAGTACAATTGTAAAAATTTATGATTCTCGCCTGAGAATGGTAGAAGGGACCCTGCTCTATGATAAATTTGCCCTTTTACTTTGAAAGTAGACATAAATTGATCTGGATTTTCGATTTGGGCTCCAAACGACGTCATTTGGAAACATGAGTTGTATTTTCTGATTTTTGACAAAAAACGCTTAGATTCTGACGTAGTTCCAGTAAGGAAAGTCTTCAATGGCTCTGGTGGTGCAGCCAATAGAGGAAGTTTAACTTTTCATGAGGCGCAACACATTCCCATTGTTTCACCATTGAATTTCAAGGCCTTGCAATAGGGACCAATTTTAGACATCGTCCCGATTTGAACACATCTACTCAAGCTATAATCATCGACTGGGCTGTACCTGAATGCCAGGACTATAACTTTCAGGTTGCTCTGATTCCTCGGCACGCTTTCTTTTCTTACTTTCTCTATCAGCCTCAAGCCTGTTTCCTTGCTGTTCTTTTGATTCCTCGGCACGCTTTCTGTTCTTTCTTTCTCTATCAGCCTCAAGCCGGTTTCCTTGCTGTTCTTTTGATTCCTCGGCACGCTTTCTTTTCTGGCTTTCTCTATCAGCAGCAAGTTTTTTGGCATAGACTCTTTGAGCATCTTCATCGGCTTTTGCCATTGTAAGTTCATCAGTCATTTTAAACTTAAACATTAATAGATTTCTACGTGAACATATATGTCTTAAATATCTTTAATGACGTCACCGTCATAGCAAAAATGATGACAACTAACTTCATGATTAAATATCTTTAATGACGTCACCGTCATAGCAAAAATGACGACTTCTAACTTCATGACGTCAGTCGACACAGAAACATGACGTCACCTGACAGACACACAGACAGACAACTCATTTTTCTATATATATACTAGCTGTTGGGGTGGCGCTTCGCGCCACCCCAACACCTAGTTGGTGGGGCGCTTCGCGCCCCCCCAAGCCCCCCCGCGCGCGTAAGTCGTTACGCGCCATATTAGTTACGCGCCATTGTAGTTGTGTCCCTGTGTCCCACCTGTGAATATAGATAGATTTATATATGTGTTTCAAACCACGTAAAAATTGCGAATATACAACATTCTTGGCTTTCCCATTGTCTGTCCATATACAAAGCCGTATGTATTAATAATGACGTCATATGCAGACGCTCTTTTTACAAACAAACAAACATGCATACACACAACTCGTTTTTATATAGATAGATAGATAGATAGATACAATACAAATTAACTACGTAAAACTTGTGAATATACAACAGTCTTCGCTGTCCCATTGTCTGTGTTGCAATCTTTTAAATTGAAAAAGCAGATCCGTTGGAATCACATGGGAATGCGAGGAATAAGAACAGCCTCACCCTCATAAGGCCCTGTCAAGATTGTGGCCTCTATTAGGTTTTCCATTGTTTTTTTTACGGCAAGTCGCGTGCCATTGCAAAGCTTTGGTGGGTTGATATTTCTTAAAAGTATTATTGGTACGCCTATTTTTAGTTGTAGCACGTGTGGTGGAAACCCTGAAGGATCTATGGAATTTAAAAATTCAGATGGATAATTAACCGCTTCATTTGGTTCCGAAATACAAATTAACTGCGTAAAACTTGCGAATATACAACATTCTTCGCTGTCCAATTCTCGCTGCATATAAATAGATTGTCAGGTTTACCGACCCTCGAACATGCAACGTACAATTGTCCATGGGAAAAACAATCAGTATTAAGATCAATACCACATTTTTTTAATGATTGACCTTGAGCTTTGTTAATGGTGATTGCAAATGCTAATCGAATTGGGAATTGCAATCTTTTAAATTGAAAAGGCAGATCCGTTGGAATCATGGGAATGCGAGGAATAAGAACAGCCTCACCCTCAAAAGGCCCTGTCAGGATTGTGGCCTCTATTAGGTTTTCCATTGTTTTTTTTACGGCAAGTCGAGTGCCATTGCAAAGCTTTGGTGGGTTTATATTTCTTAAAAGTATTATTGGTACGCCTATTTTTAGTTGTAGCACGTGTGGTGGAAACCCTGAAAGATCTATGGAATTTAAAAATTCAGATGGATAATTAACCGCTTCATTTGGTTCCAAAACTGTGTCGACTGACTTGTAAAGGACTGCCTGGTCTTGAATCTTGCTCAAAACAATATTGTTGATTTCGTGGACGTCTATATTTTTGGGTGCGAGAATCGCTCTTTCACTTAGCCATTTATTATTTTTATAATTTTTTAGAATATTCGGAAATACTTTTTCAATCAATTCATTTTTGGACGTCACTAAATTACAGATATCAGCAGGTAGTTGTATACGTCCTGAAATTGAGTCTACTGGGAGCTTTCCGTTTCCCATTGCCAGCAATTGATCTGAAAATGTTTGACCAGAGTCATCGTTTTGCAATCGGACACGCATATTTGTAGTTAATTTTAATGTTTTTACGTGTGCCCATAGACTCTTTGAGCATCTTCATCAGTCATTGTAAACTTAAACATTAATAGATTTCTACGCGAACATATGTCTTATATAACTTGAATGACGTCACCTTCAAAGCAAAAATGACGGCAACTAATTTCATGACGTCAGCCGAAACATGACGTCACCTGATCCACAGATCCACAGACAGACAGACAACTTATTTTTATATATATATATATATATATATATATATATATATATATATATATATATATATATATATATATATATATATATATATATATATATATTTATGTCTTTAACTACGTAAAACTTGCGAATATACAACATTCTTTGCTGTCCCATTGTCTGTGCATATAAATAGATTGTCAGGTTTACCGACTCTTGAACATGCAACATATAATGGTCCATGGGAAAACAATCCGTATTCAGATCTATACCTCATGATTGCCTTTGAGCTTTGTTGATGGTGATTGCTAATCGACGATTCCCTGTGTCGCCGTCGTCATTTATATATCCCCCTGTGCCCCTCGGCGTCCCCGTTGTAGTTGTGTCCCTGTGTCCCGGTTGTCATTTGTGTCCCGGTGTCCCAGGCTGTGATTTCTCTTTGAGGGTCCCGGGCGTCATTTATATTCCTTGTGTCCCGGTGTCCCGGTCGTCATTTGTGTCCCAGTGTCCCGGTCTGTATATACATTCGTTTTTGAATTGGTCTTTTTTTTTAGGTTTTAGTTTTTAACCTTTTTTTTAGTTTTTTTAGTTATACCTCATGATTCTAATGATTGCCCTTGAGCTTTGTTGATGGTGATTGCTAATCGAACATTCCCTGTGTCCGCGTCGTGATTTATATATCCCCCTGTGACCCCGGCGTCCCCGTTGTAGTTGTGTCCCTGTTTCCCCGGTCGTCATTTATATTCCATGTGTCCCGGTCGTCATCTGTATCCCGTTGTCCCGGTCTGTATATACATTCGTTTTCGAAATGGTATATGATGAAATAAATTTTAGTAGTTTTCCCCTTTTTTCTTTTTAGTTTTTTTTTTGGTTTTTACTTTTTTTTAGTTTTTTTAGTTTTTTCTTTTCTCTTTTTATTTTTTTTATTTTAAATTTTTTTTTAGTTTTGTTTTCCTCCTTTATTTTTCATTTTTTTCCTTTTTTCATTTTTTTTCTTTTTTAGTTTTTTTTAGTTTTTTTTTTAGTATTTTATTAGTTTTTTGTTTTTTTTTCTTTTTAGTTTTTTTTGTAGTTTTACATTTTTTTTTTAGTTTTTTTTTACTTATGTCCTGGTCGTCATTTATACTCCCTGTGTCCCGGTCGTCATTTGTGTCCCGGTGCTTTGTTGATGGTGATTGCTAATCGAACATTCCTTGTGTCCCGGTAGCTTTCTCTTTGAGTTTCCCGGTCGTCATTTATATTCCCTATGTGCCGGTGTTCCGGTCGCCATTTGTGTCCCGATCTGTAATTTCGTCAGTCAAAAACATGACGTCAGTCGACAAACAAACATGACGTCACTCGACAGACACACACACACACACACACAGACAACTTATTTTTATATATATATATATATACTAGCTGTTGGGGTGGCACCCCAACACCTAGTTTGTGGGGGCGCTTCGCGCCCCCCCGCGCGCGTAAGTCGTTACGCACCATTGTAGTTGTGTCCCTATGTCCCACCTGTGAATATAGATATCTATATATATAAAAATAAGTTGTTTGTCTGTCTGTCGACTGACGTCATGTTTGTGTGTCGACTGACGTCACGTTTGTCGACTGACGTCATTATAATGATTGAGCTGTATGTCGTCATGAAGTTGTTTGTCGTCTGACGTCATGTTTGTCGACTAACGAAACTACAGACCGGGACACCGGGACACAAATGACGTGTTATGTCTGTTATAACGTAATAGAGGCAACAATCTTGATAGGGCCTTTTGAGGGTGAGGCTTTTCTTATTCCACGCATTCTCATGATTCCAATGAATCTGCCTTTTCAACCTAAAAGATTGCAATTCCCAATTTGATTAGCATATTTAGTTTTCAGTCCAGAACCACTAAAGCTATTATGTAAATATCAAAAATATTTATGTTGTCTGAGCAATAATTTTTAGTTTTTATTTCAAAATAGAAAATTACCTGACAATTTTAGAATTATATCTATCTATATCTATATATATAAAAATAAGTTGTCTGTGTGTGGATCTGTGGATCAGGTGACGTCATGTTTGTTCGCATATGACGTCTGAATTATTTCACACTAATACAAAAGAAGAAAAAAACTAAAAAAGGTAAAAACTACAAAAAAAACTAAAAAGAAAAAAAAACTAAAAAAGCTAAAAAACTAAAAAAAACTAAAAAAAGGTAAAAATCTAATAACTAAAAAAAAACTGAAAAAAATAAAAAAAGGCAAAAACTACAAAAAAAATAAAAACTAATAAAAAAACTAAAAAAGCTAAAAAACTAAAAAAAACTAAAAAAAACTAAAAAAAGGTAAAAAACTAAAAAAAACTAAAAACTAAAAAAGAAAAAAACTAAAAAAAAGGAAAAAACTGAAAAATAAAAGAGAAAAAGAAAACTAAAAAAATATGAGTAAATATATATAAAAATAAGTTGTTTGTGGGTTATGTCTGTCTGTCTGTCGAGTGACGTCGTGTTTGTCCGCATATGACGTCTGAATTATTTCACACTAATACAAAAGAAGAAAAAAAACTAAAAAAGGTAAAAACTACAAAAAAAAACTAAAAAGAAAAAAAACTAAAAAAGCTAAAAAACTAAAAAAAAACTAAAAAAAAGGTAAAAAACTAAAAACTAAAAAAAACTGAAAAAACTAAAAAAAGGCAAAAACTAAAAAAAACTAAAAACTAATAAAAAAAACTAAAAAAGCTAAAAAACTAAAAAAACTAAAAAAAGGTAAAAAACAAAAAAAAACTAAAAACTAAAAAAGAAAAAACTAAAAAAAAGGAAAAAACTGAAAAATAAGAGAAAAAGAAAACTAAAAAAATATTAATAAATATAAAAAATATAAATATAAATATAATATAAATTAGCAATCAACAAAGCACCGAGACACAAATGACGACCGGGACACAGGGAGTATAAATGACGACCAGGACATAAGTAAAAAAAAACTAAAAAAACTAAAAAAATGGTAAAAACTACAAAAAAACTAAAAACTAATAAAAAAACTAAAAAATCTAAAAATATAAATAAACTAAAAAAGAAAAAAAAGAAAAAAGGAAAAAAATAAAGGAGAAAAACAAAACTAAAAAACGAATGTATATACAGACCGGGACACCGGGATACAAATGACGACCGGGACACAGGGAATATAAATGACGACCGGGACACAGGGACACAACTACAATGGGGACGCCGGGGGGCACAGGGGGATATAAATGACGACCGGGACACCGGGACACAAGGAATATAAATGACGCCCGGGACACTCAAAGAGAAATCACAGACTGGAACACCGGGACACAAATGACGACCGGGACACAGGGAATATAAATGACGACCGGGACACAGGGACATAACTGCAAAAGGGACGCCGGGGTGCACAGGGGGATATATAAATGACGATGGCGACTCAGGGAATGGTCGATTAGCAATCACCATCAACAAAGCTCAAGGGCAATCATTAGAATCATGAGGTATAGATCTGAATACGGATTGTTTTCCCATGGACCATTATATGTTGCATGTTCAAGAGTCGGTAAACCTGACAATCTATTTATATGCACAGACAATGGGACAGCAAAGAATGTTGTATATTCGCAAGTTTTACGTAGTTAAAAACATATATATATATATATATATATATATATATATATATATATATATATATATATATATATATATATATATATATATATATATATATATATATATCTATATTCACAGGTGGGACATAGGGACACAACTACAATGGCGCGTAACTAATATGGCGCGTAACGACTTACGCGCGCGGGGGGGCTTGGGGGGGGCGCGAAGCGTCCCCACCAACTAGGTGTTGGGGTGGCGCGAAGCGCCACCCCAACAGCTAGTATATATATAAAAATAAGTTGTATGTCTGTGGATCAGGTGACGTCATGTTTCTGTGTCGACTGGCGTCATGAAGTTAGTTGTCGTCATTTTTGCTAATACGGTGACGTCATTAAAGATATTTAAGACATATATGTTCACGTAGAAATCTATTAATGTTTAAGTTTAAAATGACTGATGAACTTACAATGGCAAAAGCCGATGAAGATGCTCAAAGAGTCTATGCCAAAAAACTTGCTGCTGATAGAGAAAGTCAGAAAAGAAAGCGTGCCGAGGAATCAAAAGAACAGCAAGGAAACAGGCTTGAGGCTAAAGAACGCAAAACCGCGCAGTTAGATGAAGATCCACCTGGACAGCGAGAGTCAAAACATATCAAAACTGAAAATGATAGCGATGATGATTGGGTTTGGGATCTTGACTTGGATAAGGTCATCAATGCCTACCAGATTTTAGTTAAAAAACAAAGGTTCGGCGATATGTATTTCATAGTGAAGCTGAAAAATAAAGAAGAAAAAGAAAACTGAAAAAACAAAAAATGTAAAAAACTAAAAAATACTAAAAAGAAAAAACACTCAAAGAGAAATTACAGACCGGGACACAAATGACGACCGGGACAGAGGGAATATAAATAACGACCGGGACACTCAAGGAGAAATTACAGACTGGGATACCGGGACACAAATGACGACCGGGACACAGGCAATATAAATGACGACCAGGACAACAATGGCAACACCCGAGGAAGCTGCTCAAAACGAATGTATTCACGCCGAAGTAGCTGAGTTGGTAAAGCGTTATGTTTCAGGTTCTAGGTCCGAGAGGCTCCAGGTTTGAACCTTGGCTTTAGCATTAATACAAAAGAAGAAAAAAACTAAAAAACGTAAAAACTACAAAAAAACTAAAAAGAAAATATATATATATATATATTTATATATATCATCTTTTCCACAAAAATAATAATTTAGACCGGGACACAAATGACGACCGGGACAGAGGGAATATAAATAACGACCGGGCCACTCAAGGAGAAATTACAGACTGGGATACCGGGACACAAATGACGACCGGGACACAGGCAATATAAATGACGACCAGGACACAGGTATTTAAGAATATCGTTCAAAGACAAATTTTTAATTGTAAGAAGACCGTTGAAAGAGAAATTTCTAATTGTAAAATGACTGAAGAACCTACAATGGCAACACCCGAGGAAGCTGCTCAAAACGAATGTATTCACGCCGAAGTAGCTGAGTTGGTAAAGCGTTATGTTTCAGGTTCTAGGTCCGAGAGGCTCCAGGTTTGAACCTTGGCTTTAGCATTAATACAAAAGAAGAAAAAAACTAAAAAAGGTAAAAACTACATAAAAACTAAAAAGAAAATATATATATATATTTATATATATCATCTTTTCCACAAAAATAATAATTTAGTGCTTCTGCTTAAAAACAGCAATCGAATTGATGCCTCCTGATACGCAACTATCAACAAAGTGGCAATCGTTGTGGTCGGTGATCAGTTCTTACCTCGAGATAATATTCTTTATAGGCGAAACAATCAGTTGCCAAGAATTGCTTAAACTCATCGATGCTACGATGCCCTACAATATCCTGACGAATATAAATGACGCCCGGGACACTCAAATAGAAATCACAGACTGGGACACCGGGACACAAATGACGACGGGGACACAGGGAATATAAATGACGACCCGGACACAGGGACACAACTACAACGGGGACGCCGGGGGGCACAGGGGGATCTGTAAATGACGACGGCAACAAAGGAAATGGTCGATTAGCAATCACCATCAACAAAGCTCAAGGGCAATCAATAGAATCATGACGTATAGATCTGAATATGGATTGTTTTCCCATGGACCATTATGCGTTGCATGTTCAAGAGTCGGTAAACCTGACAATCTATTTATATGCACAGACGATGGGACAGCAAAGAATGTTGTATATTCTCAAGTTTTAGGTAGTTAAAAACATATATATATATATTATATATATATATATAATATATATATAATATATATATATATATATATATATATATATATATATATACATATATATATATATATATATATATATATATATATATATATATATATATATTCACTGGTGGGACATAGGGACACAACTACAATGGCGCGTAAAGACTTAAGCGCGCGGGGGGGGCTTGGGGGGGCTCGAAGCGCCCCCACCAACTAGGTGTTGGGGTGGCGCTTCGCGCCACCCCAACAGCTAGTATATATATATATATATATATATATATATATATATATATATATATATATATATATATATATATATATATATATATATATATATATATATATATATATATATATATATATATATATATATATATATATATATATATATATATATATATATATATATATATATATATATATATATATATATATATATATATATATATATATATATATATATATATATATGTGTGTGTTTTTAACTACGTAAAACTTGCGAATATACAACATTCTTTGTTGTATATATATATATATATATATATATATATATATATATATATATATATATATATATATATATATATATATATGTATATATATATATATATATATATATATATATATATATATATATATATATATATATATATATATATATATATATATATATATATATATATATATATATTGTGTATATATATTGTATATATATATATATATATATATATATCTATCTATATAAAAATAAGTTGTCTGTCCGTCTGTGGATGGATCAGGTGACGTCACCTGAAAAAACTGGATCAGGTGACAAAACTGAAAACTGAAAAAACTAAAAAAAGGCAAAAACTACAAAAAAAACTAAAAACTAATAAAAAAATAAAAAAGTTAAAAAACTAAAAAAACTAAAAAAAAGGCAAAAACTACAAAAAAAACTAAAAACTAATAAAAAAGCTAAAAAACTAAAAAAACTAAAAAAAAGGCAAAAACTACAAAAAAAAACTAATAACTAATAAAAAAAATAAAAAAGCTAAAAAACTAAAAAAACTAAAAAAACTAAAAAAAGGTAAAAAACTAAAAAAACTAAAAACTAAAAAAAAATAAAAAAAAGGAAAAAAACTGAAAAATAAGCTAAAATAAAGGTAAAAACCAATAAAAAACTAAAAAAAAAACTGAAAAAACGAGAATTGCGAAACTGAATTGCGAATATACAACATTCTTTGCTGTCCCATTGTCTTTGCATATAAATAGATTGTCAGGTTTACCGACTCTTGAACATGCAACATATAATGGTCCATGGGAAAACAATCTGTATTCAGATCTATACCTCATGATTCTAATGATTGCCCTTGAGCTTTGTTGATGGTGATTGCTAATCGACCATTCCCTGTCCCGGTGTCCCGGTCGTCATTTACATCCCCCTGTTTCCCCCGGTGTCCCCGTTGTAGTTGTGTCCCTGTGTCCCGGTCGTCATTTATATTCCCTGTGTCCCGGGTCCCGGTCGTCATTTGTATCCCGGTGTCCCGGTCTGTATATACATTCGTTTTTTAGTTTATTTTTTCTCCTTTATTTTTTTCCTTTTTTTTTCTTTTTTAGCTTATTTAGATTTTTAGATTTTTTAGTTTTTTTATTAGTTTTTAGTTTTTTTTTCTTTTTAGTTTTTTTGTCCCGGTCGTCATTTATTTCCCCCTGTTTCCCCCGGTGTCCCCGTTGTAGTTGTGTCCCTGTGTCCCGGTCGTCATTTATATTCCCTGTGTCCCGGTCGTCATTTGTATCCCGGTGTACCGGTCTGTATATACATTCGTTTTTTAGTTTTGTTTTTCTCCTTTATTTTTTTCCTTTTTTTTTCTTTTTTAGTTTATTTAGATTTTTGTCCCGGTGCTTTGTTGATTGCTAATCGAACATTCCTTTTGTCCTGGTCGCTTTCTCTTTGAGTGTCGTCATTTATTAGTTTTTTCCTTTTTTTTTTTTAGTTTTTTATTGGTTTTTACCTTTATTTTAGCTTATTTTTCAGTTTTTTCCTTTTTTTTAGTTTTTTTTATTTTTTATTTTTTTTAAGTTTTTTACTTTTTTTTAGTTTTTTTAGTTTTTTAGCTTTTTTACTTTTTTTATTAGTTTTTAGTTTTTTTTTGTAGTTTTTTGCCTTTTTTTAGTTTTTTCAGTTTTTTTTTTTTTTTTTATTGGTTTTTACCTTTATAGTTTTTTTAGTTTTTTAGCAGTTTTTTTAGTTTTTTAGCTTTTTTATTTTTTTTATTAGTTTTTAGTTTTTTTTGTAGTTTTTGCCTTATTTTAGTTTTTTAGTTTTTTAGCTTTTATATTAGTTTTTAGTTTTTTTGTAGTTTTTGCCTTTTTTAGTTTTTTTAGTTTTTTAGCTTTTTTATTTTTTTTATTAGTTTTTAGTTTTTTTTTGTAGTTTTTGCCTTTTTTTAGTTTTTTCAGTTTTCAGTTTTGTCACCTGATCCAGTTTTTTCAGGTGACGTCACCTGATCCATCCATCCATCCATCCACAGACAGACAACTTATTTTTATATATATAGATATATATATATATATATATATATATTATAGGGTGATCCTCTGTCTGTGTGTTTGTATGTGTTTTTGTCTCTGCCTCTCTGTGTCTGTGTGTTTGAGTGTCTGTATGCTTCTCTCTCTCTCTCTCTCTCTCTCTCTCTGCCTCTCTGTGTCTGTGTGTTTGAGTGTCTGTATGCTTCTCTCTCTCTCTCTTTCTCTCTCTCTCTCTCTCTCTCTCTCTCTCTCTCTCTCTCTCTCTCTCTCTCTCTCTCTCTCTCTCTCTCTCTCTCCCTTCTTTACCCTCCCTCTCTGTGTTCGTGTGTATGAGTCGGTGTTTGCTTTTTTTCGTGGCCGTCTCTTTGTAACGGCTCAGTCGAGTAACGTGTCGTTCTTTTACCATAGGAAGTAATGGGGCTCACGTTCATTTCCTACGTCAAATATAAATTTTATAAAACTAATGAAAAACTGATTAGAAGCTAAAAACGTCGATGGCTCAGTTGTTATCTCAAAAGACCAGATGTGAGGGCTTTCACAGGACGTATTGTACACCGATAACATGAACGATTACGCAATATCAAATAACGCATGATTCCAAATAAGGTGTTAGCAACTCCAATAATACATCGGGGTATGGGTCCACTTAAAGTGCGTAAGGTCATACTACTGTAGAGGCCAATTTTACCGCCTTACTACAGCATTGATACACATTGTTGTCGTTATTTCCGATGCTAATCTGTACTATAAAGTTCTCTGTTTGTTTGCTATTCATTGTTTTCTGTGTATTCCTGAACGAATGGAGTACACGAAGTGAAACTGAGTACGTGCGACGCTTTATGGCAGAAGGTCAAGAAGGAATGAGGGGTCTTTTGAAGAGAAAGGGTACACATTTTTATCATCCTTGCATTTGAACCATATCAAAGCTACCGTATTTAGGAACACGTAGAATTTGGGTGGTAGCACATTTGGGCGGTAGTAGAAACTTAGGAGAGGGCTCATTCGACTGGAAATTTAAAGTTTTAATCTCCTCTGTTAGGGTCGAAAGTGATTGGGTTAAAGTAAGGTTCATTGTTTCGAAAAAAGAATTCATTTCTTGGGGGCTTTTTTTTGTCACAGCGTTCAAGATGATATAAAACATATGAATTTTGACAAATGTCGTATACTATGTAAGATCTATTTGCGTGGTTTTTCCAGTATAGATAGGTCGTATGTTGTATCCGGATGGTACCACTTTTTGGTTTTGTGCACTTTAGCCTGAACTGATCTACAATAGTTTGCTTTACACCATGCAACCAGAGACTTTTTTTAATAGTTGAAATATTTTTCTAAATAGTAGCTATTGCTCCAGATTGCAATTTGAAACGTCAGTGTTAAAAAAAAAGCAATTTTCGTGAAATGACGTTTGATTTAGAGGAATTTCTCCGAACCATTGATAAAGAAAATTCACTGATAGGGTGACTATTTTAACAGTATAAAAAATTGCAAAAAAATTATCACTATAAAATTTCGTAGATATCTCTTGAAATACTCAGAACAACATGATCAAAATAAGTTTTAGCTGAAAATACGCGGTGCTCTGTAATCATTTGGTGTCCATATTTGATTGAACTGTTAGCTAAAATACATTTTACGTCAATGCAAGTTAGTGAAAGATTAGCAAATATACTTGTAGTTACTGCTATGATTCTACTGAACATAGTTGTGATAGTTGCATCCGTACCTATACTTGGATCTGAATCTGCATCTTTGCTTTTGCGGGTAATTTCATTATTATTCTTAGTAGTTGGTTATCTATATATAGGTTTTAAACAATGGAAAAGAAGCAAACAGAACGCTGAAGACATGAAATATCTAGCAGTTACAAATTTGACATATTTTGCGTTTACGTTGGTTTTAATGGCCAAACTTGGGTTCGCCATTCTTGCATGGATATTATTATTATCATGGTATGTTTATATTCTGCATGAAGTATTTTCACTAAAAGAAGAGGATCAAGTTGAACAATCACCAAATAAACCAGATGTACCTAAAAGCTTATTTTCAATTGCTATAGAAGAGTAGAGCTCCTCGGTGGGACCAGCCATGAGCTTTTCGGTCGAAATCGTAGACGATTCAGGGTGGGGTTTTCGTGGGCACGCATAGGAGGTATTCGAACCACCTGAGATTATATTGTGCTATTTGGATGGAAAATCTCATGTTTTTGGACTTGAATGAATCATCTTTGCAAATGTAGGATGTCAAGGGTTAGCGTTACAGAACCCTAAGTTTTGACTGACAGAAGAAATTATAGCGCATCAGTGTGCAAAATGGTGTGATCTGCGTTGTGCAGTGGTGTCCTGGAACCGCACCCATTTCTCCTGTTTCCCTGCCTAAAGGTGAATGACTAGTTTGTAAATGAAGGACATAGACTGCTACATCATGCGATATTTCCAGCAACTGCATATTTCTTATTATCAAGGTGTAGCTTTCCTTTGCAAGCATTTGGGAACCTTTCCTTTGGGAACCAACACATTATTATTGTTTAAGTTTTTATGGGCGAAAGCGTTGTCAAATACTACGAGTTGCGTTTACGTTGGTTTTAATGGCCAAACTTGGGTTCGCCATTCTTGCATGGATATTATTATTATCATGGTATGTTTATATTCTGCATGAAGTATTTTCACTAAAAGAAGAGGATCAAGTTGAACAATCACCAAATAAACCAGATGTACCTAAAAGCTTATTTTCAATTGCTATAGAAGAGTAGAGCTCCTCGGTGGGACCAGCCATGAGCTTTTCGGTCGAAATCGTAGACGATTCAGGGTGGGGTTTTCGTGGGCACGCATAGGAGGTATTCGAACCACCTGAGATTATATTGTGCTATTTGGATGGAAAATCTCATGTTTTTGGACTTGAATGAATCATCTTTGCAAATGTAGGATGTCAAGGGTTAGCGTTACAGAACCCTAAGTTTTGACTGACAGAAGAAATTATAGCGCATCAGTGTGCAAAATGGTGTGATCTGCGTTGTGCAGTGGTGTCCTGGAACCGCACCCATTTCTCCTGTTTCCCTGCCTAAAGGTGAATGACTCTAGTTTGTAAATGAAGGACATAGACTGCTACATCATGCGATATTTCCAGCAACTGCATATTTCTTATTATCAAGGTGTAGCTTTCCTTTGCAAGCATTTGGGAACCTTTCCTTTGGGAACCAACACATTATTATTGTTTAAGTTTTTATGGGCGAAAGCGTTGTCAAATACTACGAGTTAGTTTTTCTTATCTTCCAGCGCCACCCCAACACCTAGTTGGTGGGGGCGCTTCGCGCCCCCCCCCCAAGCCCCCCCGCGCGCGTAAGTCGTTACGCGCCATAATAGTTACGCGCCATTGTAGTTGTGTCCCTATGTCCCACCTGTGAATACAGATAGATATATATATATATATCTATCTATATATATAAAAATAAGTTGTGGATGGATGTGTGGATGGATGTGTCAGGTGACGTCATGTTTCGGCTGACGTCATGAAATTAGTTGCCGTCATTTTTGCTTTGAAGGTGACGTCATTCAAGTTATATAAGACATATGTTCGCCGTCATGTTTCGGCTGACGTCATGAAATTAGCTGCCATCATTTTTGCTTTGAAGGCATCATTTTTGCTTTGAAGGCGTGACGTCATTCAAGTTATATAAGACGGATGTTCGTGTAGAATTCTATTAATGCTTAAGTATATAATGACTGATGAAGATGCTCAAAGAGTCTATGCCAGAAAACTTGCTGGTGATAGAGAAAGTCAGAAAAGAAAGCGTGCCGAGGAACTACCAGAGCAACGCGAAAGCAGACTTGCTGCTAAAAGAGAAAGTGAAAAAAGAAAGCATGCCGAGGAACTACCAGAGCAACGCAGAAGCAGACTTGCTGCTAAAAGAGAATGTGAAAAAAGAAAGCATGCCGAGGAACTACCAGAGCAACGCAGAAGCAGACTTGCTGCTAAAAGAGAATGTGAAAAAAGAAAGCGTGCCGAGGAACTACCAGAGCAACGCGAAAGCAGACTTGCTGCTAAAAGAGAAAGTGAAAAAAGAAAGCATGCCGAGGAACTACCAGAGCAACGCGAAAGCAGACTTGCTGCTAAAAGAGAAAGTGAAAAAAGAAAGCATGCCGAGGAACTACCAGAGCAACGCAGAAGCAGACTTGCTGCTAAAAGAGAATGTGAAAAAAGAAGGCGTGCCGAGGAATCAGAGCAATCTGAAAGTTATCGCCTGGCATTCAGGTACAACCCAGTCGATGATTATAGCTTGAGTAGCTGTGTTCAAATCGGGACAATGTCTAAAATTTGTCCCTATTGCAAGGCCTTGAAATTCAATGGTGAAACAATGGGAATGTGTTGCGCCTCAGGAAAAGTTAAACTTCCTCTATTGGCTGCACCACCAGAGCCATTGAAGACTTTCCTTACTGGAACTACGTCAGAATCTAAGCGTTTTTTGTCAAAAATCAGACAATACAACTCATGTTTCCAAATGACGTCGTTTGGAGCCCAAATCGAAAATCCAGATCAATTTATGTCTACTTTCAAAGTAAAAGGGCAAATTTATCATAAAGCAGGGTCCCTTCTACCATTATTAGGCGAGAATCATAAATTTTTACAATTGTACTTCATCAGTGATAGAAATTCTGAATTGAATGCACGTTGCGAAATTTCTCCCAACGTTGAAAGGACAATCGTTTCCCAATTGCAACATCTTTTCCACGAAAATAATAATTTAGTGCGTCTGTTCAAAACAGCCATCGATTTGATGCCTACTGATACTCATAAAATTGTTATTTCCGCTGACAAAACGCCTCCTGGCCAACATGTGCGTAGATACAATGCTCCGACTATCGACGAAGTGGCAATCGTTATGGTCGGTGATCAGTTTTTACCTCGAGATATTATTCTACATAAGCGAAACGCCCAGTTGTTAAGAATTGCTGAAACTCATCGATGCTACGATGCCCTACAATATCCTATCATTTTTTGGGATGGAGCCGACGGCTATCACTTTAATATTAAATTGATGAATCCAGCCACTAACAAAGAAATGAATAAGAAATGCAGTGCAATGCATTATTATTCCTATAGACTAATGATACGGCAGGATGAAGAAAATTATATTTTAAAATGCCGTGAATTGTTTCACCAATTTGTCGTTGATATGTATGCAAAAATTGAATCAGAACGTTTGCTATATATCCGCCTGAATCAGACCAAGCTCCGCTCTGAACAATACATTCATTTGCGAGATGCAGTTATAAATGACGGTAATACCACAAACGTTGGAAGATTAACAATTTTACCTTCGTCATATGCTGGCAGTCCACGTCATATGCATGAATATGCTCAAGATGCTATTGCGTATGTTCGTCTCTATGGTCGTCCAGATTTATTTATTACATTTACATGTAATCAATCTTGGGACGAGATACTGCAGCTTTTACTTCAAGGACAATCGGCGGTTCATAGGCATGACATTACGGCACGTGTCTTCCGGCAAAAGTTGAAATCACTGATAAACTACCTTGTAAAACATGAAGTGTTTGGTTCAGTGCGATGCTGGATGTACTCAGTGGAATGGCAAAAACGAGGTTTGCCACACGCACATATACTAATCTGGCTACATAAAAAAATTACTTCAAACGAAATTGATGATGTGATTTCCGCTGAAATACCTGATAAAAATGTCGATAAGGGGTTACATGATATTATTGTAAAAAATATGATACATGGACCTTGCGGTGCACTGAACGAAAATTCACCATGCATGGCCAAAGGAAGGTGCACAAAGCAATATCCTCGACTTTTAGTACCCACAACAATTACTGGCAATGATGGTTACCCACAATATAGAAGAAGATCTACTGAAGATGGCGGTAAAACAGCAATAATAAAGAAGCGTAACGGTACCACCATCGAAGTAGATAACCAGTGGGTTGTTCCATATTCCCCTTTATTATCCAAAACATTTAATGCACATATAAACGTTGAATACTGTAACTCCGTAAAGGCAATAAAATATATATGTAAATACGTCAACAAAGGCAGTGACATGGCAGTTTTTGGCTTGCAGTCCGAAATCAAAGATTTCGATGAAATCGTAGAATATCAGGCTGGAAGATACATAAGCAGTAATGAAGCTGTTTGGCGAATTCTTTCATTTCCGATACATGAACGTAGTCCAGCTGTTGTTCACTTAGCGGTACATTTACAAAATGGTCAACGTGTTTATTTCACGGAAACCAACGTGCAACAAAGAGTCCTGAATCCACCGGATACAACATTAACAGCTTTTTTTTCGCTTTGCAAAAATGATTCTTTTGCGAAAAAACTGCTGTATACTGAAGTGCCTTCGTATTACACGTGGAATACTAAAAATAAAGTATTTGAACGTCGAAAACAGGGTAAGTCAGTCGACGGCCAACCTACCATCTTCAAAGATACCACGATAGGAAGACTCTACACCGTTCACCCCAATCAACATGAATGCTTCTTTCTACGCCTGCTTTTGGTGAATGTACCCGGTCCGACATCCTTTGAGTATTTGAGGACTGTAAATGGTACTATACATGACACTTACCGTAGTGCATGCCAAGCTCTGAATTTATTGGAGAATGACCAACACTGGGATAACTGCATCAATGACGCGTGCGAAACGTCAACCCCAAGTCAAATTCGTGCATTGTTTGGCATCATTTTAACAACTTGCTCTCCATCAGCTCCTACAGAGTTATGGGAAAAATATAAGTCAAAAATGTCCGAAGATATACTTCATCGAAAACAGTTAGAGACGTCAGACATGACTTTTGATTTTACACCAGAAATTTACAACTACACTTTAGTTGTTATAGAAGATATTTGCATAAGTATGGCAAACAAACCTCTTCAGGGTTTGGGAATGCCTTCACCTAACCGTATCGCTGCTGTTTCGACATGTGTAGAATTGGATCGTGAACAAAGTTACAGTACGAGTGATCTATTGTCGTATGTACAAAATAACATTTCCAAGTTAACGTCGGAACAAAAAGACATTTATGATACGATAATGCATTGTGTCGATAACAACGTTGGAGAAATTTTCTTTTTGGATGCGCCAGGAGGTACTGGTAAAACGTTTGTGATAAAACTGATTCTGGCATCAATTCGATCTAAAAATGATATAGCGTTGGCAATTGCGTCGTCCGGAATAGCCGCAACATTGCTGCCTGGTGGAAGAACTGCTCATTCCGCTTTGAAATTGCCTCTGAACTTGCATTCTACAGAAACTCCCACGTGCAATATTTCCAAATCATCTGGGATGGGTAAAGTATTGCAGCAATGCAAACTTATTATTTGGGATGAGTGCACAATGGCACACAAAAAATCGCTCGAGGCTCTGGATCAATGCTTGAAAGATTTAAGAGGGAATTCGAAACCCTTTGGCAGCACATTAATATTGCTTGCAGGAGATTTCAGGCAAACATTACCTATAATACCTAGATCAACTCCTGCAGACGAAATGAATGCTTGCCTGAAAAATTCTAATTTATGGGCACACGTAAAAACATTAAAATTAACTACAAATATGCGTGTCCGATTGCAAAACGATGACTCTGGTCAAACATTTTCAGATCAATTGCTAGCAATGGGAAACGGAAAGCTCCCAGTAGACTCAATTTCAGGACGTATACAACTACCTGCTGATTTCTGTAATTTAGTGACGTCCAAAAATGAATTGATTGAAAATATATTTCCGAATATTCTAAAAAATTATAAAAATAATAAATGGCTAAGTGAAAGAGCGATTCTCGCACCCAAGAATATAGACGTCCACGAAATCAACAATATTGTTTTGACCAAGATTCAAGACCAGGCAGTCCTTTACAAGTCAGTCGACACAGTTTTGGAACCAAATGAAGCGGTTAATTACCCATCTGAATTTTTAAATTCCATAGATCTTTCAGGGTTTCCACCACACGTGCTACAACTAAAAATAGGCGTACCAATAATATTGTTACGTAACATAAACCCACCAAAGCTTTGCAATGGCACTCGACTTGCCGTAAAAAAAACAATGGAAAACCTAATAGAGGCCACAATCCTGACAGGGCCTTTTGAGGGTGAGGCTGTTCTTATTCCTCGCATTCCCATGATTCCAACAGATCTGCCTTTTCAATTTAAAAGATTGCAATTCCCAATTCGATTAGCATTTGCAATCACCATTAACAAAGCTCAAGGTCAATCATTAGAAAAATGTGGTATTGATCTTAATACTGATTGTTTTTCCCATGGACAATTGTACGTTGCATGTTCGAGGGTCGGTAAACCTGACAATCTATTTATATGCAGCGAGAATTGGACAGCGAAGAATGTTGTATATTCTCAAGTTTTACGAAGTTAGTTGTATTTCGGAACAGACTGTTGTATATTCACAAGTTTTACGTAGTTAATTTGTATTGTATCTATCTATCTATCTATCTATATAAAAACGAGTTGTGTGTATGCATGTTTGTTTGTTTGTAAAAAGAACGTTTGCATATGACGTCATTATTAGTACATACGGCTTTGTATATGGACAGACAATGGGAAAGCCAAGAATGTTGTATATTCGCAATTTTTACGTAGTTTGAAACACATATATAAATCTATCTATATTCACAGGTGGGACACAGGGACACAACTACAATGGCGCGTAACTAATATGGCGCGTAACTAATATGGCGCGTAACGACTTACCGGGACACAGGTCGTCATTTGTATCCCGGTGTACCGGTCTGTATATACATTCGTTTTTTAGTTTTGTTTTTCTCCTTTATTTTTTTCCTTTTTTTTCTTTTTTAGTTTATTTAGATTTTTAGATTTTTTAGTTTTTTTATTAGTTTTTAGTTTTTTTTTCTTTTTGTTTTTTTTGTAGTTTTTACCTTCTTTTAAGTTTTGTTAATTTTTTTTTTTACTTATGTCCTGGTCGTCATTTATACTCCCTGTGTCCCGGTGCTTTGTTGATTGCTAATCGAACATTCCTTTTGTCCTGGTCGCTTTCTCTTTGAGTGTCGTCATTTATTTTTTTCTTTTTTAGTTCTTTTAGTTTTTACCTTTTTTAGTTTTTTTTAGTTTTTTAGATGAAAATTTTTTTTAGTTTTTTCCTTTTTTTCTTTTTAGTTTTTTATTGGTTTTTACCTTTATGTTAGCTTATTTTTCAGTTTTTTCCTTTTTTTTTAGTTTTTTTTTATTTTTTATTTTTTTTAGTTTTTTACCTTTTTTTAGTTTTTTTAGTTTTTTAGTTTTTTTAGTTTTTTAGCTTTTTTACTTTTTTTATTAGTTTTTAGTTTTTTTGTAGTTTTTGCCTTTTTTTAGTTTTTTCAGTTTTTTTTTTAGTTTTTTATTGGTTTTTACCTTTATTTTAGCTTATTTTTCAGTTTTTTCCTTTTTTTTTAGTTTTTTTTAGTTTTTAGTTTTTTACCTTTTTTTAGTTTTTTTAGTTTTTTAGTTTTTTAGCTTTTTTATTTTTTTTATTAGTTTTTAGTTTTTTTTGTAGTTTTTGCCTTTTTTTTTAGTTTTTTTAGTTTTTTAGCTTTTTTATTAGTTTTTAGTTTTTTTTGTAGTTTTTGCCTTTTTTTAGTTTTTTAGCTTTTTTATTTTTTTATTAGTTTTTAGTTTTTTTTGTAGTTTTTGCCTTTTTTTAGTTTTTTCAGTTTTGACGTCACCTGATCCAGTTTTTTCAGGTGACGTCACCTGATCCAGTTTTTTCAGGTGACGTCACCTGATCTACGATCCAGAGATCCACAGACAACTTATTTTTATATATATAGATAGTTTTTTTTTTTTACTTATGTCCTGGTCGTCATTTATACTCCCTGTGTCCCGGTGCTTTGTTGATTGCTAATCGAACATTCCTTTTGTCCTGGTCGCTTTCTCTTTGAGTTTCGTCATTTATTTTTTTCTTTTTTAGTTCTTTTAGTTTTTACCTTTTTTAGTTTTTTTTAGTTTTTTAGATGAAATTTTTTTTTAGTTTTTTCCTTTTTTCTTTTTAGTTTTTTATTGGTTTTTACCTTTATTTTAGCTTATTTTTCAGTTTTTTCCTTTTTTTTAGTTTTTTTTTTTTTTTTTTTTTTTTAGTTTTTTACCTTTTTTAGTTTTTTTAGTTTTTTTAGTTTTTTAGCTTTTTTACTTTTTTTATTAGTTTTTAGTTTTTTTTTTGTAGTTTTTGCCTTTTTTTAGTTTTTTCAGTTTTTTTTTTAGTTTTTTATTGGTTTTTACCTTTATTTTAGCTTATTTTTCAGTTTTTTCCTTTTTTTTAGTTTTTTTTAGTTTTTAGTTTTTTTAGTTTTTTACCTTTTTTTAGTTTTTTTAGTTTTTTTAGTTTTTTAGCTTTTTTATTTTTTTTATTAGTTTTTAGTTTTTTTTGTAGTTTTTGCCTTTTTTTAGTTTTTTTAGTTTTTTAGCTTTTTTATTAGTTTTTAGTTTTTTTTGTAGTTTTTGCTCTTTTTTTAGTTTTTTTAGTTTTTTAGCTTTTTTATTTTTTTTATTAGTTTTTAGTTTTTTTTGTAGTTTTTGCCTTTTTTTAGTTTTTTCAGTTTTGACGTCACCTGATCCAGTTTTTTCAGGTGACGTCACCTGATCCATCCACAGACAGACAGACAACTTATTTTTATATATAAAACTAAAAAAACTAAAAAAACTAAAAAAAGGTAAAAAAACTAAAAAAAACTAAAAACTAAAAAAGAAAAAACTAAAAAAAGGAAAAAACTGAAAAATAAAAGAGAAAAAGAAAACTAAAAAAAATGAATAAAAATAAAAAAAAATAAAAAAGATAAAAACTACAAAAAAACTAAAAAGAAAAAACGAAAAAAAACTAAAAAACACCAACTAGCTGTTAGGGTGGCGTTTTAGTTTTTTTGTAGTTTTTACCTTCTTTTTAGTTTTGTTAATTTTTTTTTTTACTTGTGTCCTGGTCGTCATTTATACTCCCTGTGTCCCGGTGCTTTGTTGATTGCTAATCGAACATTCCTTTTGTCCTGGTCGCTTTCTCTTTGAGTGTCGTCATTTATTTTTTTCTTTTTTAGTTCTTTTAGTTTTTACCTTTTTTAGTTTTTTTTTAGTTTTTAGTTTTTTTAGTTTTTTACCTTTTTTTAGTTTTTTTAGTTTTTTAGCTTTTTTATTTTTTTTATTAGTTTTTAGTTTTTTTGTAGTTTTTGCCTTTTTTTTTAGTTTTTTGTCCTGGTCGCTTTCTCTTTGAGTGTCGTCATTTATTAGTTTTTTCCTTTTTTTTTTTAGTTTTTTATTGGTTTTTACCTTTATTTTAGCTTATTTTTCAGTTTTTTCCTTTTTTTTAGTTTTTTTTTATTTTTTTTTTTTTTTAGTTTTTTACCTTTTTTTAGTTTTTTTAGTTTTTTTAGTTTTTTAGTTTTTTTACTTTTTTTATTAGTTTTTAGTTTTTTTTTGTAGTTTTTGCCTTTTTTAGTTTTTTCAGTTTTTTTTTTAGTTTTTTATTGGTTTTTACCTTTATAGTTTTTTTAGTTTTTTAGCTTTTTTATTTTTTTTATTAGTTTTTAGTTTTTTTTGTAGTTTTTGCCTTTTTTTAGTTTTTTCAGTTTTGACGTCACCTAATCCAGTTTTTTCAGGTGACGTCACCTGACACATCCATCCACACATCCATCCATCCATCCATCCACAGACAACTTATTTTTATATATATAGATATATATATATATATATATATATATATATATATATATATATATATATATATAAGTTTTTTGGCATAGACTCTTTGAGCAGCTTCCTCGGCTGTTGCCATTGTAGGTTCTTCAGTCATTTTACAATTAAACATTTTTACATCCACGATCTTCTTACAATTAAAAATTTGTCTTTGAACGATTTTCATAAATACCTTTAATGACGTCATCGTCATAACAAACATGACGACAACAAACTTCATGACGACATGATGAAATGACGTCACTCGACAGACAAAACCCACAGACAACTTATTTATATATATATACTAGCTGTTAGGGTGGCGCTTCGCGCCACCCCAACACCTAGTTGGTGTTTTTTTAGTTTTTTTTCGTTTTTTCTTTTTAGTTTTTTTGTAGTTTTTATCTTTTTTATTTTTTTTATTTTTATTCATTTTTTTTAGTTTTCTTTTTCTCTTTTATTTTTCAGTTTTTTTCCTTTTTTTAGTTTTTTCTTTTTTAGTTTTTAGTTTTTTTTTAGTTTTTTTTACCTTTTTTTTAGTCTTTTTAGTTTTTTTGCTTTTTTAGTTTTTTATTAGTTTTTAGTTTTTTTTGTAGTTTTTGCTTTTTTTTGTATTTTCAGTTTTTTTTAGTTTTTAGTTTTTTACCTTTTTTAGGTTTTTTTTTTTTTAGCTTTTTTAGTTTTTTTTTCTTTTTAGTTTTTTTTGTAGTTTTCACCTTTTTTAGTTTTTTTCTTCTTTTGTATTAGTGTGAAATAATTCAGACGTCGTATGCGGACAAATACGACGTCACTCGAATATATATATATACTAGCTGTTGGGGTGGCGCTTCGCGCCACCCCAACACCTAGTTGGTGGGGGCGCTTCGCGCCCCCCCCAAGCCCCCCCGCGCGCGTAAGTCGTTACGCGCCATAATAGTTACGCGCCATTGTAGTTGTGTCCCTATGTCCCACCTGTGAATATAGATATATATATATATATATGGTTTTAACTACGTAAAACTTGCGAATATACAACATTCTTTGCTGTCCCATTGTCTTTGCATATAAATAGATTGTCAGGTTATCCCCCTGTTTCCCCCGGTGTCCCCGTTGTAGTTGTGTCCCTGTGTCCCGGTCGTCATTTATATTCCCTGTGTCCCGGGTCCCGGTCATCATTTGTATCCCGGTGTCCCGGTCTGTATATACATTCGTTTTTTAGTTTTGTTTTTCTCCTTTATTTTTTTCCTTTTTTTTTCTTTTTTAGCTTATTTAGATTTTTAGATTTTTTAGTTTTTTTTATTAGTTTTTAGTTTTTATTTCTTTTTAGTTTTTTTGTCCCGGTCGTCATTTATATCCCCCTGTTTCCCCCGGTGTCCCCGTTGTAGTTGTGTCCCTGTGTCCCGGTCGTTATTTATATTCCCTGTGTCCCGGTCGTCATTTGTATCCCGGTGTACCGGTCTGTATATACATTCGTTTTTTAGTTTTGTTTTTCTCCTTTATTTTTTTCCTTTTTTTTTCTTTTTTAGTTTATTTAGATTTTTAGATTTTTTAGTTTTTTTATTAGTTTTTAGTTTTTTTTTCTTTTTAGTTTTTTTGTAGTTTTTACCTTCTTTTTAGTTTTGTTAATTTTTTTTTTTACTTGTGTCCTGGTCGTCATTTATACTCCCTGTGTCCCGGTGCTTTGTTGATTGCTAATCGAACATTCCTTTTGTCCTGGTCGCTTTCTCTTTGAGTGTCGTCATTTATTTTTTTCTTTTTTAGTTCTTTTAGTTTTTACCTTTTTTAGTTTTTTTTTAGTTTTTAGTTTTTTTAGTTTTTTACCTTTTTTTAGTTTTTTTAGTTTTTTAGCTTTTTTATTTTTTTTATTAGTTTTTAGTTTTTTTGTAGTTTTTGCCTTTTTTTTTAGTTTTTTGTCCTGGTCGCTTTCTCTTTGAGTGTCGTCATTTATTAGTTTTTTCCTTTTTTTTTTTAGTTTTTTATTGGTTTTTACCTTTATTTTAGCTTATTTTTCAGTTTTTTCCTTTTTTTTAGTTTTTTTTTATTTTTTATTTTTTTTAGTTTTTTACCTTTTTTTAGTTTTTTTAGTTTTTTTAGTTTTTTAGCTTTTTTACTTTTTTTATTAGTTTTTAGTTTTTTTTTGTAGTTTTTGCCTTTTTTTAGTTTTTTCAGTTTTTTTTTAGTTTTTTATTGGTTTTTACCTTTATAGTTTTTTTAGTTTTTTAGCTTTTTTATTTTTTTTATTAGTTTTTAGTTTTTTTTGTAGTTTTTGCCTTTTTTTAGTTTTTTCAGTTTTGACGTCACCTAATCCAGTTTTTTCAGGTGACGTCACCTGACACATCCATCCACACATCCATCCACACATCCACAGACAGACAACTTATTTTTATATATATAGATATATATATATATATATATATATATATATATATATATATATATATATATATATATATATATATATATATATATATATATATATATATATATTCACAGGTGGTACACAGGGACAGAACTACAATGGCACGCAATTAATATGGCGCGTAACGACTGACGCGCGTGGGGGGGGGGGGGGCTTGGGAGGACACGAAGAGCTCCCACAACTCAAGACCAGAACATAATTTGCACTTTACTGGAAACGAATACATCGTAAATGTTATAACTTTTTTGACTTATCATAAATAAAGAAGCATCAAGACTTTAAGGACTAAATAGATAAATATGTATATTAAACTGACAATCTATGATTTTTTGTAATAAAGTGTAAATTATATTCTGGTCTTGAAAAGACATAAAGGTTGTGAGCCTAATCTTTTTAATTCTTGCACGTTTTAAGTTAGACTAGGTTATCTATTGCAATTTCTGTTCGTTTTGGATTAAAATTTATTAAAGATGATTTGTGGTAGTTCTAAACTTGGAAGATAAGAAAAACTAACTCGTAGTATTTGACAACGCTTTCGCCCATAAAAACTTAAACAATAATAATGTGTTGGTTCCCAAAGGAAAGGTTCCCAAATGCTTGCAAAGGAAAGCTACACCTTGATAATAAGAAATATGCAGTTGCTGGAAATATCGCATGATGTAGCAGTCTATGTCCTTCATTTACAAACTAGAGTCATTCACCTTTAGGCAGGGAAACAGGAGAAATGGGTGCGGTTCCAGGACACCACTGCACAACGCAGATCACACCATTTTGCACACTGATGCGCTATAATTTCTTCTGTCAGTCAAAACTTAGGGTTCTGTAACGCTAACCCTTGACATCCTACATTTGCAAAGATGATTCATTCAAGTCCAAAAACATGAGATTTTCCATCCAAATAGCACAATATAATCTCAGGTGGTTCGAATACCTCCTATGCGTGCCCACGAAAACCCCACCCTGAATCGTCTACGATTTCGACCGAAAAGCTCATGGCTGGTCCCACCGAGGAGCTCTACTCTTCTATAGCAATTGAATATAAGCTTTAGGTACATCTGGTTTATTTGGTGATTGTTCAACTTGATCCTCTTCTTTAGTGAAAATACTTCATGCAGAATATAAACATACCATGATAATAATAATATCCATGCAGAATGGCGAACCAAGTTTGGCCATAAAACCAACGTAAACGCAAAATATGTCAATTTGTAACTGCTAGATATTTCATGTCTTCAGCGTCTGTTTGCTTCTTTTCCAATGTTTAAAACCTATATATAGATAACCAACTACTAAGAATAATAATGAAATTACCCGCAAAAGCCAAAGATGCAGATTCAGATCCAAGTATAGGTTACGGATGCAACTATCACAACTATGTTCAGTAGAATCATAGCAGTAACTACAAGTATATTTGCTAATCTTTCACTAACTTGCATGACGTAAAATGTATTTTAGCTAACAGTTCAATCAAATATGGACACCAAATGATTACAGAGCACCGCGTATTTTCAGCTAAAACTTATTTTGATCATGTTGTTCTGAGTATTTCAAGAGATATCTACGAAATTTTATAGTGATAATTTTTTTGCAATTTTTTATACTGTTAAAATAGTCACCCTATCAGTGAATTTTCTTTATCATTGGTTCGGAGAAATTCCTCTAAATCAAACGTCATTCACGAAAATTGCTTTTTTTTTAACACTGACGTTTCAAATTGCAATCTGGAGCAATAGCTACTATTTAGAAAAATATTTCAACTATTAAAAAAGTCTCTGGTTGCATGGTGTAAAGCAAACTATTGTAGATCAGTTCAGGCTAAAGTGCACAAAACCAAAAAGTGGTACCATCCGGATACAACATACGACCTATCTATACTGGAAAAACCACGCAAATAGATCTTACATAGTATACGACATTTGTCAAAATTCATATGTTTTATATCATCTTGAACGCTGTGACAAAAAAAAGCCCCCAAGAAATGAATTCTTTTTTCGAAACAATGAACCTTACTTTAACCCAATCACTTTCGACCCTAACAGAGGAGATTAAAACTTTAAATTTCCAGTCGAATGAGCCCTCTCCTAAGTTTCTACTACCGCCCAAATGTGCTACCACCCAAATTCTACGTGTTCCTAAATACGGTAGCTTTGATATGGTTCAAATGCAAGGATGATAAAAATGTGTACCCTTTCTCTTCAAAAGACCCCTCATTCCTTCTTGACCTTCTGCCATAAAGCGTCGCACGTACTCAGTTTCACTTCGTGTACTCCATTCGTTCAGGAATACACAGAAAACAATGAATAGCAAACAAACAGAGAACTTTATAGTACAGATTAGCATCGGAAATAACGACAACAATGTGTATCAATGCTGTAGTAAGGCGGTAAAATTGGCCTCTACAGTAGTATGACCTTACGCACTTTAAGTGGACCCATACCCCGATGTATTATTGGAGTTGCTAACACCTTATTTGGAATCATGCGTTATTTGATATTGCGTAATCGTTCATGTTATCGGTGTACAATACGTCCTGTGAAAGCCCTCACATCTGGTCTTTTGAGATAACAACTGAGCCATCGACGTTTTTAGCTTCTAATCAGTTTTTCATTAGTTTTATAAAATTTATATTTGACGTAGGAAATGAACGTGAGCCCCATTACTTCCTATGGTAAAAGAACGACACGTTACTCGACTGAGCCGTTACAAAGAGACGGCCACGAAAAAAAGCAAACACCGACTCATACACACGGACACAGAGAGGGAGGGTAAAGAAGGGGGAGAGAGAGAGAGAGAGAGAGAGAGAGAGAGAGAGAGAGAGAGAGAGAGAAAGAGAGAGAGAGAGAAGCATACAGACACTCAAACACACAGACACAGAGAGGCAGAGACAAAAACACATACAAACACACAGACAGAGGATCACCCGACGATAAGATACAGAGGCACGGAAAGCGAGAGAGACAAAAAAACATGGAAACACATAGCTAGACACACAAAAACGCGAAGACAGGGAAAAAAGATAAGCAAACAGCCCCTCAGACACACATGCACAGAGAGAAGGATATATATATATATATATATATATATATATATATATATATATATATATATATATATATATATATATATATATATCTATATACATAAAAATAAGTTGTTTGTGGGTTATGTCTGTCTGTCTGTCTGTCGAGTGACGTCGTGTTTGTCCACATATGACGTCAGAATTATTTCACACTAATACAAAAGAAGAAAAAAAAACTAAGAAAGGTAAAAACTACAAAAAAAACTAAAAAGAAAAAAAACTACAAAAGCTAAAAAACTAAAAAAACTGAAAAAACTAAAAAAGGCAAAAACTACAAAAAAAAACTAAAAACTAATAAAAAAACTAAAAAGCTAAAAAACTAAAAAAAATAAAAAAATAAAAAAAGGTAAAAACTAAAAAAAACTAAAAACTAAAAAAGAAAAAAACTAAAAAAAGGAACAAACTGAAAAATAAAAGAGAAAAAGAAAACTAAAAAAATATAAATAAAAATAAAAAAAACTAAAAAAGATAAAAACTACAAAAAAAACTAAAAAGAAAAACGAAAAAAAACTAAAAAGCTAAAAAAAGGTAAAAACCAATAAAAAAACTAAAAAGAAAAAAAGAAAAAAAAAACTAAAAATTTTTTTCATCATATAATATGACGTCTGAATTATTTCATCATATACCAATTCAAAAACAAAAGTATTCAAGCCGATGTAGCTGAGTTGGTAACGCGGTATGTTCCAGGTTCTAGGTTCGAGAGGTTCCAGGTTCGAATTTGAATACAAAAGAAGAAAAAAAACTAAAAAAGGTAAAAACTACAAAAAAAACTAAAAAGAAAATAAACTAAAAAAATGAAAAAGCTAAAAAACTAATTAAAAGTAAAAAACTAAAAACTAAAAAAGAAAAAAAAACTAAAAAATGTAAAAACTACAAAACTAAAAATTAAAAAAAAACAAAAAAACAATGTAAAACTACAGAAAAAACTAAAAAGAAAGAAAGGCTAAAAACTAATAAAAAAAACTAAAAACTGAAAAAAAGGGAAAAAAGTGAAAAATAAAGGAGAAAAAGAAAACTAAAAAAAAGCGACCGGGACACAAGGAATGTTCGATTAGCAATCGCCATCAACAGAGCACCGGGACACAAATGACGACCGGGAGGAATATAAATGACAACGACTGACGTCATGTTTGTCAACTGATGAAATTACATACCGGGACACAAATAACGACCGGGACAGAGGGAATATAAATGACGACCGGGAACCTCAAAGAGAAATTACAGACTGGGACACCCGGACACAAATCACGACCAGGACACAGGGAATATAAATGACGACCGGGACATAGGGACACAACTACAACGGGGACGCCGGGGGCACAGACGGGATATATAAATGACGACCGGGACACAGGGATTGTTCGAAT